>NC_056725.1:1953217258-1953257258 GCF_019279795.1 Protopterus annectens | reverse complement strand
TTTATGCACATTTGAACCATATGTTTGATTTGTTTTGTTGCTTTTTAAAGGTTATTTGCTGTTTATTAACCTTATAGGGCTATATATTTGTAGAGATATACACACAGTTGTTTTAAATAAAAGTGATACCATTCCATTTCCATCAATCCGTCCACAACCCCTTTTCCCATTTTGGGTTATCACTTCAACATCTAGCCCTGCTGCATATGTCCTGGTATAGTATATATTTAAATATTTTTTTTAATTGTAAGTGGCCTTATGGCACAGAGGTAAGGCATCTGTTTTTGCTGCCAGAGCCTCTAAATCAGGAGTGGGCTCAAGATTCTATTAGGGCCAGCTGGAGGTGGGGTAATAGGATAGAGCAGCCAATGGCTGGTTGTATCCCAGGAGGGGGCGAGTGTGGGGGGATCCTCAGCCCTGTGTATCCTTTGGTGGAGACCAGGAGCCTCTCATGTCATCTCAGCTTAAAGAAAGAAAACAAGGTAGTAATAGTTCCTGACATCACTGCCATAGCTTCTGTCGCAACTAGGGACCATGACATATTTGGCACATATGTGATGGCTTCTAGCTCTGAGTTTGGGATTAGGTGACCCTTGAAACCAGGGAGATAGCCAGAAACTGTAAGAAGGTCGGGTGCAGAAGAAAAACGTATATATTTTAATTGGCTGTTCTCTTATGGTCTTGGATAGCTTATACTTTAATTAATGTTGTATGAAACAGAGTTGGCTGCCTAGCCTGGACAGACAAAACCTTCTCCCTCACAAGCCTCGTTCCTGAACTCCCTTTCAAATGTAAGAAACATCTTTATTAAATTATTATGTATGATATAGGCCATGTTACATTTATGTAAATGAAAATAAACCATAGTTACACAACCTCATTTGCATGCATTATAATACATTCCAGGCCGTGCTGACACAACTGTAGCTGCAAACATTATGCATCATTTTTAACTTATCCAGTTGTTGTTAGTCAGCCATTGTATAGTTCATTCATATCCTGCCTTCTTTTAAACCTCGTTCCTTCTCTGCATGTATCGATCCCACATTTCCCATTTTTTCCTGTGTAATTTGCTCCTACCCTTTTCTAAAGATTCGAGTTCCAGTTGTTTTATCTCTGTTGCTTTCTTCACTACTTCTAGTAAAGTTGGTTTAGAATTTGATTTCCATTTTCTAGTAATTGCTTTTTTGTTAGCCAATTTATTTAGACTCGGCAAGGCCTTACTATGTCTAGGCAATTCTGATTCTGTATCATAGCGCAAAAAAAAAATCATCTCCCCAGTTACTCTTATTTGTCACCCAGCATCTCCAAGAGAGTAGTCTGCAGGAAATCTTCAAAGTCTGCCAACTCATTACACTCCCAGAAAATATGTTCCCACTTACCTCTTTCTTCCCTATCACATCTCCAACATTAGCTGTCTACCTCAAGAAAAATTATTTAAAATCTGCTTTGGGTATAAAAATACCTGTGTAAACACTTCCAGGCAAAGAACCTCAGTCTTCTAGATTTTGTTGCATGTTTGGAAGACATATGTATATCCCTCTATTGTATATTTCTGAATTGATAATCTGTCTTCCCAATTCTTCCTAACCTCCTCTAATTGATTCTTATAGTTATGCAGTATTTTATATGCTATACTAATTATTCCTTTTTAATGTTAACTTTTGTTCTAGACTCTACAAAACACTCTACCAGTGCTGGTCTTTCATTTAGGACTCCTCTATTTCTTTCTCTATTAATCCTTGATATGGAAGGCAGTCTTTAGCCTGCAGTCCAGTTATGTTCATGGCATCTTCCCATTCTATTACCTTTCCCTCTCTAGTTATTTGCTCCCACTACCTTGGTTCCTTTGCCAGTTTTCTCCAATATATTACCACCCCTTCTTGCCTATTGTCTGTATTTCTAATTGCAGTCATCCCTATTAGCAGAATATCCTTTCTCCATTCCTGTGTTGGCTTAGTTCTTAGAAGACCTTCTCCTACTTTATGAATATAATGTTCTGTATGATTATTGTTCTTCTTCATGGTCTTCTTCCAAAATCCTAGTCTGTCCCATTTACTTGAGCTTCACCCCTGTTTCTTCATCATCATCATCATCATCATCATCTCTTTTTACTTTGAATTATAGTTTTCTGCTTGTGCTATGTATAGGACCCTTAACTGTATTGCTCTGAAATATCCCCTCAATTCGGGTAATCCCAGTCCACCCTGTTTTTTTGGAAGACTAATCTTCTCCCACTTGACTCTTGCCATCTTCCTCTCCCAGATAGCATCCTTCAGCTCTTTATTAATTGCTATCCACAACTTCTCCTCTGGTTGATAAAAATATGTCTGACCTGTGTATAAGATTAAAGGGACTAAAAACATTTTGACTGCTTGTATCTTACTATCCATATAACATAACAAAGCTTCAATTTTCTCAGTTTTTATACTGCCTTTTGTTTAGTCTCTTCCCACATATCCTTAGCTGCCACAGCAGAATCATTTTTAATCCCTACTCCTAAATACTTCATTTTATCATGTCCCCATAAATATGGATATTGCTTAACAAATTTGTGTGTGGGTATGTAATTTACCACTATTGCCTTTGTTTTAGCTTCATGTGTCTGCAGTGATGAGGAAATCATTCTGTGTTGGGCAACTTATAAACAAAGGTATGGCATCTAAGTCCAAGGAAGTGATTGTTTTTATAAGTTGCCCAACACAGAATTTATCAGGTTTTCCCTCCTAGCTTCCAAACTTTCAAAGGAATACCATCTATTCCTGGAGACTTTCCTGTAGATTGGTTATATATCACCATTTTATCTCATTTCCTCCTATCCTAACTGTTAGTAATTGAGCATCCTCTCCCTCTAGCCATGGCATATTTTATTATTCCCCTAAACATTTCCTTTGTACCTTTTCTTGATTTCCATATTTCTTTGCTTTATACAGACTTGCATAGAATTTCCGAAATATTTGTGGTATTTCTACAGAATTCCTTGTTATAGGGTCCCTAAGCTTGCTGACAGTCCTTTCTACTTTCTGTTGCCTGAGTCATTGTGGTTTTTGATTTCTGGAGTTATTGTCAAAAAAAGAACATTTGTTTAACAGCAATCTTTCTAAACTCATGCATATTATTGAGGTAATCACTATTTTCTGTTTAGCATTCTGTAGTTGCTCCTCTTCTTGTTCTTTGAGATTCCCCCTATTTTGCAATACTTTAATATTCATCAGTCCCTCTAAATAATTATTATTACTTCTTAACCATATCTCCCTTTCTTTTATTTCCACCCTATTTTCAAATTGCACTTTAATTTTATTCCACTTCCTAGCTATATTTTCAGAAGTTTCTGTCTTGTCTAATAGCTCCTGAATAATTCCCATAATGCATTCCTTAAATTCCTCTTTCTTCAACAGATAGGTGGGAAAGTGCCAGGGTCTCATTTTTATTTCATTACCCTGTGTTTTTATTTTAGTTATTATTGGCACATGATCTGCAATAGTTACTGGGTGTGTATCAAAACCTTTAGTTAAATGCACGTTCCTGTGAAATGTAAATTCTGTCTAGCCTAGCCCAGATTTTGTATCTTGTGGAATAATATGTAAATTCTCTCGCAATTAATATGAGTACTCCTCTCTTCCTTTGCCCCAGGTATTCTGCTGAAAAACCGTCCTGCAAACCTTTCTTTATCAAATTCATGTGTTAATTTCTTTTCAAGTGTGTCTCCTATAGTATAGCTGTTTGCACTGTACATTTTGTAATCTAGTTCACTACTCTGTCTTTTTTGTAGTTGTCTGTGAGACCATTAACATTTGAAGATATTGTAGAAAGAATCATATTCTTGAGTGATTATTATTCCCACCTTTTATGTATAACAGCTTTTTTTTGTAAAATATCTTGTTCCAGCTTTTTGTTACATGCATGTACTCTTTGGCAGGCTAATATTTATACAATTGTTTCTTGTCATCTCCATTTCAGCCTATGTCACATCTTGCAGAACTTTTTGTTTTATTGAAAACCCTCAAATAAAAATACACACACACACCACATTACCTCCCTAACACATGCTAACTTTATAATAACACACAAAACTATGTCCATCTTCAAATATTGGGAGTTTTACTCCCTTAATAGGAACAAAAGTTCCAAACTGACAGCCTCTGATTCTATTAAGTGCCATCTGGTTTTGTTTTCTCTTTATAGCTCTCCCAGCTGGGAAAACACTTGAATGTTTTCAAAAAACATTTTCTCCAAGCCATTTCCCTTTACCAGATTGCCTGCTAGTGACATGAGAACTAGATGCTGGTCTGTTTACTAGAAAAAAGACCTTGTAATATTCAATATTCTTTTTCATTTACTTGCTTTCTGTTAAAACGTGTTACTATATAAAGCTAATTCCCTTAACCCAGTCATTACCCTATGCAAGAATGAGAAAAAGCACACACATTTTTCATTTGTCATGCTCTTTTAACCAGATCCCTTTTTTGGTACATTGCAGTGCCTACATTTCTTAAAACCGAGCAAGGAGAAAGAGAGAAGAAGGGAGGAAGAAAAAAAAAAGAATAAACCGAATCACTGATTTACATTAGTATCTCTATTACACTTACAAATAACTTTATAACATGCAGAGAAAATCATGCACCACTTAAGTAATATTGTTAAGAAAAAAATTGTTTTACTTACAGTTAGCTCACTCCCTCCTCTTCCCCTCTCCTGAGTATTTTTATGAACATTAATAACATAAAGTAGGGCATATGCTTTAGAATCCCTAACAAGTTGAACAAAGTCTAAACAAGGCCAGCATTTCCAGATGTTCTTGTTTTGTCTTGTTTCACAAATATAACTATTGCTTTGTAATCCATCATTTGTCACTTTCTAAGTTACTGATTTTAGTCTACAAATATTAATGGCATGAATTAGGGCATATGTTTTAGAGTCCCCTACACGTTTAACAAAGTCCATGAAAGTCCAGTATTTCCAGATTTTTTTGTTCTATTCCTGTTCATCTCCAATCTCCCAAACCCTGTCTGTGCTTCATCTCCAGTGCACTCTCTATTCTTCTAGTCAACTCCTGTGATTTTTTTCCTCTCTGAAGCATTTTCTATGGAAACATTATAAAAGGTTTCACTGGAACAGTCTCTCTGTGGTCTTTATTACCAGTAGAAGAAGAAGCAGCAGAATTTCCTTCTGCTTCATGCTCGCTTTTTGTTGGACTAACTTTTATTTTTATATTTCTTCCTTTGCATGTACTTCATCAAAAATATTTTTGTTCCTACAGGGAAAATATTCTGAAGATGTCTGGATATAGCAGTTTGAATCTCATGCCTGCTTCTCGACGTTCCCTATATGATGGAATAAATGTATTCCTCTTCTGTCTAGTGTTCAATGAGTATTTATTCTCCACAAACAGTCTGCTGTCTCCCACTTTTAGTACTTTGTACTTCTGCCACAGTTTTGTCAGAATCAACTGATTCTGCTGGTAAAATTGCATTTTTACTATTAAACGTCTAGGTTATTTTCTCATAGCCAGGTTTGGAGTGTGCACACATTGTGCCCTTTCAGTTAACAATTTCTGTTGTAGAATACCAGTCCATTTGCTTATTTGTGATTTTATGAAATTAATAGTACATTCCAGCTTCTCAGGTAGAGCAGAAAATCTCAGGTTTTGTCTACATGTTCTGTCCTCTAATTCTATTATTTTTTAACGTCTTTTCTTGTGCAGTCTCATATGCAGCCAGCCTTTTCTTCGTTTCGACCTCTGAGTTTTTCAGTTTTATCATCTCATCTGAGTATCTCTTTAAACTTCTTTAATTTTTTTCCAGCCATTTATTGTTTAAGTTGATATACTCCATCAGTGTTTTATTTATTTTAGCCAGGTCTGTATGCAATTGCTTTATACTTTCCTTGAGGTTAGCGGAAGTCATGCCTAGGGCTTGCACTTCTTGCTGAACAGCTGTAGTGCTTTTACAAGTCAGTGTTTTTCATCACAGTGTTCATCGTGTTACACTGCTGCAGTCATTACACTTGGGTTATCCTGCTGTCAGGCAGTTCCCCAGTCGGCCTGAGTTCCAAAGTCTTGGTCCGGCGTCGGTTGCTGCCGCCTCCTCCCTGATGTCAGTGCAACAGGGGTATATAAGATGCAGCTGACGCCATTTTCTCCAGTCTTTCTTGCTGCGCGGTGCCTGAAGCAAAAGCAGTTCGCAAGTGCTGGTCGGCCGACTCCTGAGATTTTCATTCCGAATCCAGAACCAAAGTCTTCTACAAAGCTAAGTACCCCGTTGAGGAAACTTTTTCTTGCCTCAGACCGATGTCAGTAAAAGTTAATAACTGTATTTCTTGTGGGAAGCAAATACCTCATAAGGATTTCCATTCCTATTGTATCCCATGCCTAGGCCCAGACCACGACGTCACTGGTTGTTGGTTTTGTGCTAGGTCTAACAAGCGCACTATTAAATGTCGGTTTGATTTTGCCTGACATTATTTTGGCAGAAAATTCAATTACACAATGCCGTCAGAACTTCTGACAACCGGAATACATAAAAAGCGCAAAGACGAGGACAGGCATCCGAGGCCCAAAACTGACGATGAAGCCTCTTCTAGGCCAGTCGCAGGTTCTCCGGTTTTCAGCGAGGCGCTTTCGCAGCTCCTGACGACTGCTTCTGCAGAACCACAGGCCGCCTCTGACTCCCACGTGGAGATGGCTGGGCCTTCGGACGCACAAGTTTTTCAGCCTTCCGAAACTAACCCTTCAGAGGGATCTGGAGTAGCTGAGCAACCCGCAGCTTCAGAGGGTGTTTTCAGACCTACTCATTTAAGCATTAAACCCTCTGCTAAGTCTAAGCCTCCTTTAAAAACAAAGAAACAAATACAGCATTCTCCAGGACAGACGTCGATGCCCAAGAAACAAATGCTCAAAATGGCCGAAGACCTAATCACTCTGATCATGGGGTCACATCCCCCTCCCGATAAAAGGCCTAGACAGGATGCAGACTATGACTCATCCGACCAGGTGTCCATTTCTTCAGATTCATCCTCAGACCTAGGATATTCTTTACCCCCTTATGAGGATTCTGAGGCTGAGGAATCAATTCCATCAGTTTCTCCGCTTGAGGACTACTCCTTTGGGGAAACCTTACATACCATGAGGGAACATTTCCATTGGGAAGGTCAGGATTACTCAGAATCCAAGAAAAGGCTCAAAGACTTCCTTTTATTACCTCAACACAGACCCCTTGCTATTCCGCCAGTGTTAGATATTGTGGATGATGTGTTTACTGAATCCAGCTTAAATCCTGATTCCTTACCTCCAGCCCCAGTTAAACCTGACAGATACTACAGAGTCCCTGACTCACACAAATTTCTGTATAAAAGCCCTGTTGCTGACCCTGAAACTATTTCTCAGGGACCCAAAGGGGTTGAGGCCTCATCAGTAAAGAATCCAGTTCCCTCTGACAGTGATTCCAGAGCATTAGACAGATGGGGAAAGAAAGTATGTACGTCTGCAACTTTAGCAATGAGAGCCTTAAATTGCCAGTTTCACATGCTAAAATATCAGCAATTTTTGATGTCTCAGTTGAAACAAAAATTGCTTCCAGATTCAGATCCTCCTAATTTTAAAGAAATGCAAGATTTATTGCATGCAGCTGAACAAGTGGGAAAACATACTTTGCAATGTGGTTTTGATTCTTTAGAGGCCTCCTGTAGAGCAGCAGTTACAGGCTCTGTCATTAGAAGACATGCTTGGTTAAAAGAACATACGTTACCAGATCATGTTAAAGCAAAATTATTGGATGCACCTTTGCAGCAGGATGTGTTATTTGGAGTTAAGGCAGAAGAGGTATTAAAGAAAATGGAGGATAAGGCAAAATCTATGCAAACGGTGAAGGATTTCTTACAGGTTCAGCCTCCTCAATTTAGCAGAAATTGGCCAACAAAGAATTGGTCCTTTCCAGTTACAGACAGACCTCAAAGGGGCAGATACAGACATCCAAGAGGTAGAGGTCAACCACAAGGTCCTTACAGGCCTCGGCAATGGGGTGCATCAGGCCAGAAAGAAGGGGAAGACAGGCCCCAACCATATAAAAAGCAGCCCCAGTGACTTCCCAATACAGCTGCCAAACAGCTCTCTCTTGGCAGCCCCCTTGGGAGGAAAACTGGCACTTTTCTATCACAATTGGCATATGATCACCAAAGACAAATGGGTTCTCAACATTGTATCTCAAGGTTACAGGTTCCACTTTCACTCTCTGCCAAGGTTAAAAGGAATGCCAAATCTGCCACCAAATCAATGGGCAGAGGCTCAAAAACAAATTACAGCACTCATGGACATGAGAGCTATTCAAAAGGTACCACCACAGGAGCAAGGACAAGGATTTTACTCAAGACTCTTTCTGGTTCCCATAAAGGACAAAGCCTGGAGACCCATTCTGGATCTTTCTTCTCTAAACACTTACCTGGATGTTCCGAAATTCAAAATGTTGACACTACAGCAGCTTCTTCCCATGCTGGGCAAGAAAGCTTGGCTCTTGACCTTGAACCTCAAGGAGGCATACCTGCATGTCCCTATCAGACAAAACTGCAGAAGGCTGGTTCAATGCACTATCAATTCTCTGCACTGCCCTTTGGCTTATCTACTGCACCCAGGGTCTTCACAAAGTGCCTGGCACCAGTAATTGCATTTTGCAGACAGAAAGGAATTCAAATTTATCCGTACCTGGACGACTGCCTGATTCAAGTAGAGAGCAAGGACATTCTTCTAAAGCATCTGACATTTGTAAAAAAGTTATTAAGTTGCCTGGGGTACACAGTAAACGAAAAGAAATCAAAACTAGTGCCCTCACAAGAGATAATATTCCTGGGTGCCAGCTTGAACACAACGGCCCAGATGGCTTATCTCACGCCAGACAAGCAAGGACAATTGACTCAATAGTTTCAATTGATGGCAACAAAGACCCAACTTCCTGCAAGAAAAATTCTGCAGGCCTTGGGTTACATGGCATCTTGCATACTACTAATTCCATATGCCAGACTGCATATGAGGAAACTACAATGGTACCTAAAGAGTGTATGGTCTCAACACTCTCAAAGTTTGGAAACAGTTATACCACTAATTCCTTGCCTTCAACAGGAGTTTCGATGGCGGGCTCAAGCTTGTCACCTCAACAAGGGACAGCCTTTTACTCAACTCACAGCCAGGCAAACACTGACAACAGATGCATCGGATTATGCCTGGGGAGCACACATGGCAGGAATATGTATTCAGGGCAAGTGGCCCGCAGAACAAAGGCATCTTCACATCAATCAAAAAGAGATGCTAGCTGTACAAAATGCCCTTATAGCTTTCAAGGACCTGTGCATCCAGGACAACTACTACTAAAGACAGACAACACCACAGTTATGTGGTACATAAACAAGCAAGGGGGCACTCACTCCTACCCCCTCTGCAGACAAGCCATGACCTTGTGGAACACAGCTCTAAACTATCAAGTTCATCTGCAAGCACAATTCCTGCCAGGAGAGAAAAACACTGGCAGATGACTTAAGCAGAAACATCATGGATCCCCACGAATGGGAATTGAATCCACAAATATTCAGAATGATAACACAGAAATGGTGGAGCCCGGACATAGATCTGTTTGCATCCCCAATGAACTGCCAGCTACAGAAATTCTGCACAAGGAGTTACCATCCACAAGCATGGAAAGTGGATGCCCTCTCATTCAGCTGGAAAAACCTACAAGTATACGCTTTCCCACCACTACCTCTCCTTCCAAAGGTACTCATAAAAGCCAGGCAAGAAGAGCCAAAGATGATCCTGATTGCACCAGACTGGCCACGCCAGCACTGGTACCCAATCTTAAAGAACTTAGCACAAGGACCACCCTGGATTTTGCCTCAAATCCCACATCAGCTGACTCAGCACAACAATCAGATAGTTCACAGCCAGCTAAAGACCTTAAACCTAGCTGCATGGAAGATTCCTTAGTCAAACAAGCAATGCCTCTCTTCAAACTGTTATGGATGTCATTCTGGAGGCCAGAAGACCTAGTACCAGGAAAGCCTATTCGGATAAATGGAAGAGATTCTGTGCCTGGAACCAGGCTCACAGCCTTGACCCTCTTGTCCCAAACATTCCACATTCCACAGATACTAAAATATTTAACTGAGATGCTGGACAAAGGCCTCTCCTTTTCATCCATCAAGATCCACGCCTCTGCAATCTCTGCTCATTACAACAAGGAGCCACCAATTTTTTCTAATCCTTTGCTAAAACAGTACCTCAGAGGGGCTAAAAACATAAGACCACCCCATAGAGCACCTACTCCAACTTGGGACCTCAACTTTGTTTTGGAAAAATTAACTTTACCTCCTTTTGAGCCAGCTAACACAGCATAATTAAAATATTTCTCTTGGAAAACTGCTCTGCTCCTGGTAATAACATCAGCACGAAAAGTTTCAGAATTACCGGCACTAATGGCAGTGGAACCTTTCCTCATTTTCCACCAGGACAGGGTGTCTTTAAGAACTAACCCTACGTTTATGCCAAAGGTGGTATCAAGTGTGGCTCTAAACCAAACTATTCACTTGCCAACTTTTTATCCAAAACCACAGAATAAAGGGGAGAAACTACTGCATTCTTTAGACATTCACTTGCAGTTATGCTTCTACTTGGACAAAACCAAAGCTTTCAGAAAATCTGAGCAATTATTGGTAGCATATGCTGCAGGAGCACAGGGAAAAGCCATTTCAAAATGGACTATTTCAAAATGGATAGGACATTGTATACGTTTCTGCTATACACACCATGGGAAACCTGTACCTAGCAGCATTAGATCTCACTCCACCAGGGCAACAGCCACTTCAACTGCCTACCTCAGGGGAGTACCTACCAAGGATATTTTGGAAGCAGCAACATGGAGTTCTGTGCATACCTTCACCAAGCATTACCATCTGCCTCTATACTCTAAATCCAGAGCTGGCTTTGCCACTGCAGTGCCGCAGGGCCTTATAGCCACCCCTAATGCTTTATAGAACCAGCCACCCTACATCAGCTTTGGGATTCTACCCAAGTGTAATGACTGCAGCAATGTAACACGATGAACATAGTACAGTTTTGTACCTACCATAAATGTAGATGTTCGAGTGTATACACTGCTGCAGTCCAGGTTACCGTCCCTCCTTCCCCTCTTACTTGCTGGTATGTACCTATGTCTTCTACCCTTTACTACCTATGGGGAGTATTTGCTGGTAACTGAAAGTTGTTGTTTGCTTTTCTTATGTATGTTTTATTAGCAATTTGAATTGCCTACCTATTTGGGGGCACCTGACATCTGGGGCAAGAAAAACTGAAGAAAATGGCGTCGGCTGCATCTTCTATACCCCTGTCGCACTGACGTCAGGGAGGAGGCGACAGCAACCAACGCCAGACCAAGATTTTTGAACTCAGGCCGACTGGGGAACCACCTGACAGCAGGATAACCCAAGTGTAATGACTGCAGCAGTGTATACACTCAAACATCTACATTAATGGTAGGTACAAAACTGTACTTTTTGTAGCTGATTTTCCTTCAAGTCCCTTGTATTTCTTTTTTCCTGGCACCCAGGCAGTGCACTTACTATTTAGTTACTGAATTTTATTCAGCAATCCAGGTCCACTGGCTTTTTTTTACTAAGTTTCTGTTTTCACATTGGGAGACCCAGAATAAAGTTGTTACTTAATTTGCAACCATCTTGTAAGTCCAGAATTTCAATACATTTTCAACTCTCAGTGCTATTTAACACTTCTCTGTTAAATTTATTGATTTGGTTGTATTTATCACAGTTTTCAGCCTGTACTTATTAAAGAAATGCCATGTGTTTGTTACTGTACTGCTGTTAGGTTATTATGACAGTATTCTAATATTTCCTAACCTCTGATACTGGAAAAGCTGTTCAGAGTTTGCCAAAGTTCTCCTGAGTCTGCCAAAATATTTCTAAGTTTTGCGATGTTTTTCTGTGATCGTATTCTCTTACACTGTGCACTTTTTTCTGTTTTTTGTTGAAAATTTCTAAGGGTTAATTATCTTTTTTCTAATGGTTCCTGGTACCGTAAGAATTCTTACATTTGTTGTAAAGCAGTTGTTATTGCACTTGGGCTCAAAACCAGTTTGTTTTATATTAAGAGGGTTATTTTGCACTCTGGTGGGACAGACCTGAAGTCAACCCTCTCCAAGGTGGAAACTGATGGTGCAAAGTTTATTGTATTTTTATCTGACTGGCCTGAGGGATTAACTGTATAGAAGACTTTCATCTTGCTGGTATAAAAGCACACTATTCCCTGTGCCTTGTATATAAGTAAACCTCTCCAGTTTAAAATCCTCGATAGGAAATGCTCTCCATAGTCTCCCACTGTTCACAGCTTTTCAAAGAGCTTCCAGTTTGTACAGAAGGCAGTACCACTGCAGGTAATCTAACTTGAACTTCTCAATGTTTGGTGACTTTTGGCAGAGGTCTGGAGAGATTCTGCTGAAATCCAAAACATCCACTGCTAAAATTTAAAAAAAGTACTTTTTGAGTTTTATTTGCCCTTTGCTGACTGTTTTTTTATCATTTTGCTGATTTTTACTGTATTTTTCTGCGCTTTAAAAAAGCTGTTCTGTTGTCTTAAGTAGCTAGTACATAGCATAGACTAGATTCAGATCCTCTGAATATAGACTTTGTTGTTACACTTGAGCACTATTCCAGCCATCTTACATTAGGAAGGTTCTGCTTGCACCCTTGTGGCAGAAAGTTGTAGTCTGAGCCTCATCTGCATTGGAGGTTACTGGAGGAAAGCTCATTGTGTGCTTTCATATTGGTAGTTTAGCTTAAGTGTTTAATTTCACCTGTATTTAAGCTTCTCATTTGTGTGTAGCGATGCACCGTGCAACAGGGTTCAGCAGTGCCCTGCATAGATAGAAAGCCTTGAAAGATAATTTTCTTCTAAATGTCTGTTAGTGAACCCACCCAAACTTCCCTGCTGCACTGTGGGAAACTCAGTTGCACAGTGAAAAGCGTTGCCATAATTTACACCCCTAGCCTTCAATAGAATAAGCCCCTTTGTTAATTCTAGGGCAAAATCTGGTCAAAGTAGCACACTCCCCAGCAGTAGTTAAAGTAAAAACCTGCCATAATGGACGGTCATTTTTCAACCATTTCTCTGGCCAGCCTGAATGACATGGGCATCCTTAGGCAGTGCAGTAATTACCTCATGTATACTGGCAATCACTTACTCCTAAAACAGACAAATACAATATGTGAGAGATGTAATTACAGTTTGAATTTGGAATCACTTCTCTCACTTAAAAAACTGGACATTAAACAGGTTGTCAGCACACACACATCATCTCTCACACAAAACAAGGTCACAACACATAAACCCACATATATAGAGGTACTCAGTAGAAGCCTAAGAAAAGATCAGAGACCTCCTAAGTGCAAACCACTTGCACGTACTGCAAAGCAAATAGAATCTATTACACATAACACAAACACACATACACACACACGCAAACTCGCACACACACACACACACACACACACACACACACACACCAGTGTCTCAGCAAACAAGTCTGTAAGGCAAAAGACCTCAAAACCAAATGGTCATAGGCGACCCCATAGTGAGAGACACAGATGTCTCCCCTCACCAGGCTGGACAAGGAGATGGTCATGGTCAGCTGCTTGTTAGGTCCCAGGATCCATCAAATCACACACGCACTCGAGTCATTCAACAGTTACTGTTATGACACTGTCATAGTACATGTTGGGGTGAATGACTTGAGATGTACCTCTCCGGACTATATGAAGAGAGACACGACTGAACTCTCAGATTGTATGTCCCAGGCCCTAAGCCCTAAGCAGCATTCTACCTTCACTAAAGATGATGCCACAATATACACAAAAAATGATTGACTTTAGCAACTGGCTTAGCTTCTGGTGTCAGTCTAAGGGGATGCAGTTTCTGTCAGCCTGGGAAGACATAGTTGACAGACCACAATGCTTTGCTAGAGATGGTCTTCACCTGTCTCTCCAGGCTTTTGGATACTGGCAAAGACACTTGCCTCCCCCATAGTGCCTTTTTTTTAGGCAATGTCAAAACAACAAAATTTCCAACGTAAAAAAATCCACTCAAGACAAACTCAAGGTTATGCTGTTTAATGCTAGGATCCTAAACAGGAAACTGCACTCCCTGGAAGCAGTCCTCACCGTGGAAGATGCTGATGCCTGTGCAGTCACTGAGACATGGTTCAAGGCCACAGAGAGCACTCCGGCTCTGCAAGGCTACAGTGTCTTTCACATGTTCAGACCCCAAATTGAGTGTGAATGAACCAAAGGTGGAGGTGTGTCCACCTTCACTAATGCCAAATACACCTCTAGACTGGTTAAATAGTGTGACCCTCTTGAGCTACTCCAGGTCCAACTAACTATACAGTAGGTAAAACACCCTACCACATCATTGCTAGCTACAGGTCCCTCACCATGAAACAAGAGAAGCATACCGCCCACCTGGACTTACCAGAGTCACTCACTGTACAGCCATACACTTTTGTCATTGGAGATTTCAACTATGTTTCCATCGATTGGGCGACATACATAAGTACAAACATGCTTGTCCTAAGGTTCCTGGACTTTGTCAATACAAATGCCCTGGAACAGCTAGTCTGCACCCCTACAAGGGTCTAAAATATCCTATGTTTAGTACTCACCAACATGAAGGGGTCATTGCATTATGTCCTGTGTGTTGTCCTCCCTGTCAAGATCAGACCGTTTGAAGTAAAGATCAGACCTGACACCCTCAGAGGAGCAAAAAAAACTGAAAAATGTCTCCAAAACAAAATAAAGTCTACTAGGCGATGGTATAAAAGTTTCAACCCCCCTGCTAACACAGCCAACAATGACTCCTGTGCAGAAGAGTACACAAATGCCCTGTATAAGGCAATCTGTAACCTGCAGTCCAAATAAAATGTTGGCGTCTTCCCATTCTATTACCTTTCCCTGTCTAGTTATTTGTGCTCAATACCTTGGTTCCTTTGCCAGTTTTCTCTAATAAATTCCAACCCCTTCTTGCTTGTGATCTGTATCCCTAATTGCAGTCATCCTTATCGGCAGAATCTCCTTTCTCATTCCCATGTTGGCATAGTTCTTAGAATACTTTCTGCTACTTTATGAATAAAATATTCTGTATGATTATTGTTATTCTCCTTAGAGATCTGCATCCAAAATCTCAGTCTGTCCTTGTTTCTTGAGCTTCCCCCCTGTTTCATCATCATCCCTTTACACTTTCAATTACATATTTCTGCTTGTGCTATGTATAGGAGCCTTAACTGTGTAGCTCTGAAATGCCCATTTCAAATCAGGTAATCTGAGCCTGTCCTTTTGGAAGAATTAGCTTATCCCACTTAACTCTTGCCATCTTCCCCCTCCCAGATAAAATCCTTCAGCTCCTTATTAATTGTTATCCACAACTTCTCCTCTGGTTGATAAAAATGTGCCTGACCTGTGTATAAGACTAAAGGGACTAAGAACATTTTAACTGCTTGTATCTTATTATCCATATTCATATTTTCTCAATGTTTATATTATCTTTTTATCTGAAGTTGTTGTTTTCTTTTGATCTTCAACCTGAGGGACTCTGATCTGGCATGGATCTGACTCGGCTGTGTACTCCAGCATCGGATCCAAAGTCCAAGCTCCTCCCCTACCCATAATGTCCCGTTCTCCCTCCTTCCCTCAAATCTCATTTGCCGCTCGCTTTGAACAGCACAGGTTTTCCACTGCTCCAAGCTCCTTAGCATGTCAGTGTTTCTTTTTTTGGGGCTTTGTCTCTTCTCTTTCTTCCCTAGCATCTGTCTTCTTTCCCTTATCTTCTACTATCCACATCTCTGCATTGGTCTTTGTTAAAAAAAAAAAAAAAAAATACTTTCTTTCCTTCCTCGTGTGTGTGTGTGTGTGTGTGTGTGTGTGGCCTTCCTTCCCATGGCTGACACCCCTAAGCTAGGGTTTAGGAAGTGTGCAGAGTGTGGGCATAAGCTTCTACCTTCTTATACCCACACTCTGTGCTTAGTTTGTTTAGGAGTTCCCCATTTGGATACCTCTTGCTTGATCTGTGCAGGCTTCAACCCCAGCGCTTTGATCGACAGGTGGAACAAGCTTATTTTAAAGGGTCTTCTCCCACCTCCTGCAGGGGCCTCTTCTTCTTCCGCCCCAGCTTCTGGGACCCAAACTTCCGCTAAGAAGTCCAGGGATGGAGAGAAGGCCCATTCAAAAGATTAGGATTGAAGAGTGGCCTAGGAAGTGGTATCCATAGCACTCTTCCTCAGCCGAGCTTCCCGCCAAGTCCCGGCTGGATCCCAGCCTGAGCTGTCCTCAGCTGTTGTCTCCGCTTCTCCCTGAAGACTTCTTGGGCTCGGCCCCCAGCCTCTAACTCTCCTTGGCATCATTCTTGGCCCGGGTCATTGGCTTCTTCAGTCCGGTCCACTCAGAGCCTGTCCAAAGCCGTGGTGGACAGGATAATGTTGAAGTTTCTTCAGGCCCAGATTCAGCTAGGAGTCTTGCCTGCTCCATCTCCCTCTGGAGCCGGGAGCATGCAGTCTGCCTTCCTCATCTCTCCTTCTCCGATCTGACCTTCGGTTTTGGAGCCCTTACATCCGAGGTTCCCAGGTGTTGAGGGGTTGGCGCCAAACGTCATTGGTACCTCAATCCCAACTGTTGCATTGAACGGTTCAGCTCCAAAGTATTTGGAGTGGCCCGCCTCTCGGAATAATTGTTTCAGTGTCGGATCCAAGGGGATGGCTTTGACTTTGAGACTTTTGGAGTCATCCCTTCTCCTCAGGGCTTCGGTGCCGAGAGGCTCAGCTCCACCTCCCCCCTCGGCACCGAGGGCAGTGGACAGGCAGCCTCCAGCATCAAACGTTCTACCTTCAGGGGTCCGCTAACCCTTCTGCATTCGAGGTGGTGGAGAGGGTCCTCTCGGCTCCTTCAAGAGCCTTGACACTCTCATCCTCGGATTCCGCCCTGGCTCCCTCTCTTTCTGGGCCAGTGTCTTCCATCCTACCCCCTCAGGGACAGCCTGTTGCCAGTTTGCCCCAGGAGGTTCTGATCCAGGAATTCCCCAAATTTTCTGAATCCTCTTTGGAGTTTCCTCTGAGGAGTCCCCTGGGAAGCATACATGCAAGAGGAGACACTTAGACTCCCCTGTGGAGTCCCTCACTGATGATACAGACTTTGAGAAAGGGGAGTGCTCGCCCCAATCACCCCCAGAGGATGTCTCCTTTGAGGATATCATGGACATCCTTTGCAAAAGCGGTGGGTGATTTACGCTCAAGCCCAACCCTGACAAGTCGGCATTTCTGGAGGCATTTGACACAGGGCCTTCTACCTCCTGGGTGTCCCCACCCCTGTGGATCTCATCTCCAGTAGGGCATGGAAGAAACCGGACACAGTTGAGCCCATCCCCAAGTGTCCGGACAAGGTGCTCAGTGCCCAGTCAGACAAGCCCCATTGGTCCAAGGGGACCCCAGTCGATGCCATGGTGGTTGCAGCGATCACTAAGAAGGAGCTGGCTTAGGAGAGCTCCTCAGTCCACCCTCCAGACAGGGAGTCTAGGGCAATGGATCATTTTGGGAAGAGGACCTATGCTTCAGCCACATTTGCCTTGCATGCGCTGAATTATTTGGTACATGTAATTGGACTGCAGAGGGACCTGGTGAAGAAGGTCACTGAGTCTGTCCCAAAGTCCATGCCAGCAGAAGAGAAGAAGGTTTTCTTCTCCCGCATGACCATCCTCACTGCTGTTTCAAACACTTCCATGAGGCTTCTCTCCCATACTACTGAGGATGCCTCTAGGGCTGCAGGGACAGGTGTGGCCATTTGGCGATGCGCCTGGCTCTACCTTTGTGCTTTTTCAGAGCCCTTCAAGGCATCTTTCATGAACAGCTCCCTATGACGGTTCCACCCTGTTTGGAAAAATGGTTCGGAACAAGTTAACCCAGAGCGAGAAGGACGGGAAGACCTTGTCTGCCATCAGGATCCACTTCTCCACTCCACAAAAGTCCTTTTCAAGGAATCAGCGTGGGGTCAAGAAGCTGTGGTTTCGGAAGTTGCAGGGTTCTTCCCAGGATGCTCAGGATTAGTCTTCCCCCAGGGGTAGAGGGGGATATGACAGATGCCGCCCTCATGGCAGAGGGGGTCTGAAGAACCAGGGCTCTCGGCGATTCTTTCTCGGGCAGACCCTTCCAGCAATCCTGAGGGGTTGCCTGACTGCTCATCTCTGGGGGCAGTCGGGGGCAACTGTCTCTGCACCCAGTAGCCTGGGAGTCCATTATGAATGATCATTGGGTGCTGCAGATCATATTCCGAGGTTACCCTATCCCCTTTCTTCATCCCCCGCCGCCGAAATACCTCATGGACGTTCCACCGGGTCAATAGGAGGAGGCAGACGTAAAAATTGCCAGACTACTTGCAAAACAAGATATCCAGTCCATCCCCGCAGATCAGTCTGGATCAGGCAGTTATCCCAGGTTCTTTTTGGTGCCAAAGAATATGGGGGACTTAGGACATCCTGGATTTTTCGGCCCTGAACCTGTCCATTGCCAAGACGAAGTTTCAGATGGTCACCCTTTAGTCCATTCTGCCCTTCCTGCAGATGAACGACTGGATGTGGTCGGTGGACCTTCAGGATGCATACTACCATATCAAGATAGACAGATGCTCCCTGAGGTTCCTCTGTTTCCAGCTGGGAGCCAGTCATTTTCAGTTCAGATTGCTTCCCTTTGGACTCACCACTGCCCCCTGGGTGTTTACCAAAGTGATGGCAGTAGTGGTGGCTCACCTGCGGCTGCAGAGTTTTTAGTTCTTTCCCTACCTGGACGATTGTCTCCTGTCCACTCCCTCCAGGCATCAGCTGACTCAGGCCAGGGATTATCTTCTCCATATAGGCCTGTCCCTGGGTGTTACTATAAATTTCAACAAGTCTGAACTAGCACCAGTTCAGGTGTTGGATTTCATAGGTACTTGGCTAGTCACTACAAAGGACAAGATGTTCCTGCCTCCAGACAGTCTGTTATCATGTCGTCATCATGTACAATACATTCTTCAATCCCAGTTTCCCCCAGCAGGTTTCATTCTTCAGGTTTTGGGGTCCATGATGGCTACGATCACCCTTATTCCAACCAAAAGCCTCCATATGGAGATCCTGCAGTGGACCCTAGCACTTCAGTGGTCCTTGCTAGACCTTCCCTTGTCACATCCTGTTTAACTGTCTTGTATTTGCAGGGGCTTTCTTCTTTGGTGGCTCCAATCCTCGGACCTCCTTCTAGGTTGCCCATTTGTTTTTCCCTCCCCTACGATCACTGTGACCACAGACACCTCCCTGCTCAGGTGGGGGGGGGGGGCATTGCATGGGAAAGGACAGTCCAAGGCACGTTGTCTGCTCTGGAGACCAGTCTGCATATAAGTGTCCTGGAGATGAGGGCGGTGCTTTTGTTGTTGCAAGCTGTCCATCCCTTTCTTCCTCCTGCTACTATTGCCATACAGATGGACAATGTGTCCGTAGTCTGGTACATCAACAAACAGGGGGAACCAGATCTTATCCCATTTGCTGCAAGCCCATGAGATTGTGGGAGTGGGTGATCTCCACTGGCCATTTTCTGATAGCAATGCACATTCTGGGGAAGTCACCATCCTAGTGGACTGGCTCAGCCGATCTATTCTGATGCCCTATGCATGGTCTCTGAATCTTTATCTGTTAAGCCCCCTTATCTAGTTTTTCATATAGACAGAGTGTCCCTGTGGATCAATCAGTCATTCCTGCTGACGGTGGCTTCGGAATCGAATATTAATCAGATTATTAACTGCCAGTTTTCTTCCCAAATTTCCAAAATAGAGGAGAGTACAAATTGTACATACTAGATGAACACGTGCAGTTGCATTTCTTTCTCCATAGAGCCAAAAGCTTGCATAAATCGGATCAGCTTTTTGTCTCATTTTCTAAATGTCATTAGGGAAAGCCTGTTTCTAAGGGTATGATTGCTCACTGGATTTCAGAGTGTATTTCTTTGGCCTATCGAGCTAAAGGTTTATCTCCACCGGGACATGTCCAGGGACAATTCCACCAGATCTGTCTCTACTTCTATGGATTTCTGATCTAGGGCTCCTTTTGATGATATCTGTTCTGCTGCTACTTGGTCCTTGTTGCATGCCTTTATTTTTCATTATAAATTGGATCTTCTGTCCAGGAGCAGAGCATCTTTTGGCTCAGCCATTCTCTGGAATATGCTTCCATGAGGATCTTCCAGGGGTTTTTTTTTGGTAGCTAAGGACTCTGTCCCTCAGGTTGAAGATCAAATGAAAACAACAACTTCAGATAAATAAGTTATGTACTTATCATTACATTCTATCTGAGTTGTTACTTTTCATTTGCCATCGACCATACCGCTCTCTAACACCCTGCATTTTTTTAGGCTGTGTAGTGTACTGGACTGAAGAGACATAGGCCCTTTTGTCCTGGCTGGTTCTGAGTATGTGGGCCATTAGAGGGTTATGTAAGGTTTTATAGGTGTGTAGACGATATAAGGTTGGTGCTGTTCTGTAACAAACTCTATCTGAGGGGAGGAGGGAAAGTGGGGCATTATGGGTAGGGGAGGAGCTTGGACTTTGGATCTGATGCTGGAGTACATGGCTGAGTCCGATCAGTGCCAGATCCAAGTCCCTCAAGTTGAAGACAAATGAAAAGCAACAACTCAGATGGAACGTTATGGTAAGTACATAACTTATTTTTTAGTCTCTTCCACATATCCGTAACTTCCACACCAGAATCATTTTTAATCCATACTCCTAAATACATCATTTTATCATGTCCCCATAAATATGGATATTGCTGAACCAATTTGTGTGTGGGTATATAATTTACCGCTATTGCCTTTATTTTAGCTTCATGTGTCTGCAGTGGTGAGGAAATCATTCTATGTTGGACAACTTATAAACAAAGGTGTGGCATCTAAGTCCAAGGAAACCATTGTTCCATTGTATTCGGCATTCATCAGATCTGTAATAGAGTACAGTCCCCCTTTTGGTATGTACCTAACTAGGCATATCCAACAATTGGAACATCCACAGAGATTCCTCACTAAAAGAATACAGGGCATAAGTAAAATGTCCTGTGCAGACCGCCTCAAAGCCCTGTCCCTGTATTCTGTTTCCTGTAGGCTTCATTTGAGGGGAGCTCTATGCCTGGCATACAGGGCATTGTCAGACCCCACTCTAATGGACCTCCTGCATATCCACAAAACAAACATCACCAGAATTCCCCATTTTTAAAGACTTAAACCTTGCCTGTGATATAAATAGGACCTGCTGGAATGATAGGTATGTATCCCAGAGACTACCCAGTCTGTGGAACAGGCTCCCCATCCATGTAAAGCAGAGCTCCTTCCTAACCCAATTCAAGTGCAGCTTGGACAATTGGATCGGAAGCTGGAAATTCATCCCTGGTTTGGCACCTATGCTTCTAATAGACACAGGCAACCTGTAAATAGTTCATGTCCCAGGCCCATGCTTATACTTATCAAGGGTATCAGAACTTGTCAGAGATTTGAGATATATGGCTAGGCTTAAAAAGGCCCTTGTAGTTGTTAGTCTAGTAAACACTTATGAACCTATGAACGTATTAATTTTGTATCCTAAAAAGATTTGAAATGGTCTCAAAATGTTCCACAACACTGTAATGTCTTTTTCTGGTTTTGTCAGGTATAAAATATTATCATCTGCAAATAGAGCCAACTTTTCTTGACAACCATACTAATTATATCCTTGAATTTCTTAGTCCCTTATTTTTCTTTCCCAATGGTTGTAAATATAATGCAACAAAGGGGAAAGAGGGCACCCCTACCTGGTTCCTGTGCTCACGCAGTAATTATCAGAGATGACCCCACCCACATTAAATTTCACCTCCGATCCCTCATATCGCCTCCTAATCAACCTTATAATTTTGTCAGGGAATGCAATTGCTTCCATTGCCTTGCTCTTAAATGCTTTCTATGCATCAAGACCCGCCAACAACACTGGTATTTCTTACATACGGTTTCCCTCTGAATCATCAATCTCTGTTCATGTTGTCAAAGGTTTGCCTTCCCTATACAAAACCACATTGAGTCATATCTATCAATTTTGGCATCACTTTTGCCATTCTGTTAGTCATTATAGACATAAACACTTTATAATCATGATTTAGTATTGAAATGGGCCTGTATGAAGCTGAATGTGATGGATCTTTACCCTCTTTAGGTATTACAACTACCACAGCTTTCTTCCAGGATGTTGGTACTTCTCCTCCTCTGAAAATACTGTTCAACAAAACCTTTGATATCTTTATCAGATGTTACCCTCCTAGCTGCAAACATCCACAGGAATACCATCTATTCCTGGGGACTTTCCTGTAGATCAGTTATACATCACCATTTTTATCTCATCTCTTCCTTTCCTAACTGTTAGTAATTGAGTCACATGTCTTTCTAACTTTGGCATATTTAATTATTCCATAAACATTTCCATTTGTACCTTTTCTTGATTTCCATATTACTCTGCTTTATACAGACTTTTATAGAATTTCAGAAATATTTCTAACACCTCTACAGGATCTGTTGTTGGCTTCCTTATTATAGGCTTCCTAAGCTTGGTGGCAGCCCTTTCTACTTTCTGTTGCATGAGTTGTCGTGCTACAAGTTTTTGTGCTCTAAAGTTATCATCAAAAAAACAGTTGCTTAACAGCAATCTTTTTACACTCATGCATATTATCAAGGTAATCCCGTATTTTCTGTTTAGCATTCTGCAATTACGCCTCTTCTTGATGTTCATCGTGTTACACTGCTGCAGTCATTACACTTGGGTTATCCTGCCGTCAGGCGGTCCCGCAGTCGGCCAGAGTTCCAAAGTCTTGGTCTGGCGTCGGTTGCTGTCACTTCTTCCCTGACGTCAGTGCTCCAGGGGTATTTAAGATGCATCCAATGCCATTTTCTTCAGTCTTTCTTGCCGCGCGGTGCCCGAAGCAGAAGCAGTTCGCAAGTGCTGGTCGGCCGACTCCTGAGATTTTCAAAGTCGAATTTCAGATCCGAAGTCTTCAGTAAAGCTAAGTACCCCGTTGGGGAAACTTTTTTCTTGCCTCAGACCGATGTCAGAAAAAGTTAATAATTGTATTTCTTGTGGGAAGCAAATACCTCATAAGGACTTCCACTCTTACTGTGTTCCATGCCTAGGCCCTGATCACGACGTCACTAGTTGTCGGTTTTGTGCTAAATTTAACAAACGCACTATAAAAAGACGTTTTGATTTTGCTTTACACTACTTTGGGCGAAGGTTCAATTATACTATGCCGTCGGATCAACCGACGACCGCAATTCTGAAAAAACGCAAAGACAAGGATAAAGACAGGCATCCGAGGTCCAAAACCGACAACGAAACCTCTTCTAGGCCAGTCGCCGGTTCTCAGTGAGGTGCTTTCGCAGCCCCTGACACCCGCTACCTCAGAGCCACAGGCCGCCTCTGACTCCTACGTGGAGACAACTAGGCCTCTGGAAACTCAAGGTTTTGGGCCTATGGAAGCTAATCCCTCAGATGGGTCCGGAGCCGCTGAGCAGGCATCGGCTTCTGAGGGTGTTTTCAGACCTTCACAACTTACCATTAAAGCAACAGCCAAGACAAAAGTGCCAATAAGACAAAGAAGCAAGTACAGCATTCTCCTGGACAATCCTCCATGCCTAAGAAACAGATGCTCAAAATGGCCGAAGACCTCATTACTCTAATCAGGGGTTCCCATCCCCCTCCTGAGAAAAGGCCTATGCAGGATACAGACTATGATTTCTCTGATCAGGTTTCCATTTCCTCTGATTCCTCTTCAGACCAGGGATACTCTCTACCCCCCTATGAGGACTCTGATGCTGAAGAATCTATCCCTTCAGCCTCTCCTCCTAAGGATTATTCTTTTGGGGAAACTTTACATACCATGAGGGAGCATTTCCATTGGGAAAATCAGGATTATTCAGAATCCAAGAAAAGGCTCAGGGATTTCCTTGTATTGCCTAAGCACAGGCCCCTGGCTAGATATTGTGGATGATGTGTTCTCTGAATCCAGCTTATCTCCTGATTCGTTGCCCCCTGCACCAGCTAAGCCAGATAGGTATTCTAGAGTCCCTGACACTCACAAGTTTCTTTACAAAAACCCTTCTGCTGATCCAGAAACTATTTCCCAGGGTCCAAAAGGGGTTAAGGCTTCCATTGCAAAAAATCCAGTACCCTCTGACAGATTCCAGAGCTTTGGATAGATGGGGGAAGAAAGTTTACACTTCTGCAACTTTAGCAGTAAGGGCTTTAAATTGCCAGTTTCACATGCTTAAGTACCAACAATATTTAATGGCTCATTTAAAACAGAAAATGCTTGCAAGCTCAGAATCTCCTGACTGTAAAGAAATGCAGGATTTATTGCATGCAGTTGAACAGGTGGGAAAACATATTCTGCAATGTGGTTTTGATTCTTTAGAGGCCTCTTGTAGAACCGCAGTTACAGGTTCTGTGATTCGAAGACATGCTTGGTTAAAAGAACAGAGTTTACCTGATCATGTTAAGGCAAAATTATTGGATGCTCCTTTACAGCATGATACCTTGTTTGGTGTTAAGGCAGAAGAGGTGTTAAAGAAAATGGAGGATAAAGCTAAATCTATGCAAACAGTCAAGGATTTCTTACAGGTACAGCCGCCTCGATTTAGCAGAAAATTTCCAACAAAGAATTGGTCCTTTCCAGTGTCAGACAGGCCACAAAGAGGCAGATACAGACACACAAGAGGCAGAACTCATCCCCAAGGCTCTAACAGACAACGACAGTGGGGCACCTCAACCCCAAAAGGAGGTGAGGACAAGTCTCAAACTTACAGGAAACAGTCCCAATGACTTCCCCCTTCGTACGCCAAGCACTTCCCTTTTGGCAGCCCCCTTAGGGGGAAAACTAGCACTTTTTTCTCAAAACTGGCAAACAATCACCCAAGACAAATGGGTTCTGAATATTGTGTCTCAAGGTTACAGGTTCCAAGGCTAAAAGGAATGCCAGACCTGCCACAAAATCAATGGGCAGAGGCACAAAAACAAATTTCAGCCCTCATGGACATGAGAGCTATTCAAAAAGTACCACAACAGGAACAAGGACAAGAATTTTACTCAAGACTCTTCCTCGTCCCCAGAAAGGACAAGGCCTGGTGGCCCATACTAGACCTTTCAATCCTAAATACTTACCTGGATATTCCGAAATTCAAAATGTTGACATTACAGCAGCTTCTACCCATGCTGGGCAAGAAGGCTTGGCTTGTTACTCTGGACCTCAAAGAGGCATACCTGCATGTCCCTATCAGACAAAATTGCAGAAGATACCTCTGATTCAAAGCTGGTACAATGCACTACCAATTCTCTGCACTGCCCTTTGGCTTATCTACTGCGCCCAGGGTCTTTACAAAGTGTCTGGCACCAGTAATTGCATTTTGCAGACAAAAAGGAATTCAAATATATCCATACCTGGACGACTGCCTCATTCAAGCAGAGACAAAGGACATTCTTTTACAGCATCTGGCATTTGTAAAAAGGTTGCTAATTTCTCTAGGGTACACAGTAAATGAAAAGAAGTCAAAACTAGTGCCCTCACAACAGATTACATTCCTGGGTGCCAGCTTAAATACAACGGCCCAGATGGCTTATCTCACACCAGACAAACAAGTTCAACTAACTCAATATTTTCAATTACTGGCAAAAAAGTCCCATCTCCCTGCAAGAAAAATTCTGCAGGCCCTGGGATTCATGGCATCCTGCATACTACTAATACCATATGCCAGACTGCATATGAGGAAATTACAATGGTACCTAAAAAGTGTTTGGACTCGACACTCTCACAGTTTGGAAGCAGTAATACCACTGATTCCCTGCCTACAACAGGAGTTTCGATGGTGGGCACAAGCATGTCACCTAAACAAGGGTCAGCCTTTTACCCTACCCGCAGCCAGGCAGACTCTAACAACAGATGCTTCAGATTACGCCTTGGGAGCACACGTGGCAGGAAAATGCATTCAGGGCCAGTGGACCACAGACCAGATGCATCTTCATATCAATCAAAAAGAAATGTTGGCTGTTCAAAATGCTTTCAAGGACCTTCTGCATCCAGGACAATTATTATTAAAGACAGACAACACCACAGTAATGTGGTACATAAACAAGCAAGGGGGCACGCATTCTTATCCCCTATGCAGGCAAGCCATGACCTTGTGGAACACAGCTCTAACGTATCAAGTTCATCTGCAAGCACAATTCCTGCCAGGAAAAAAAATACTCTGGCAGATGATCTCAGCAGAAATATCATGGACCCTCACGAATGGAAATTGAATCCACAAATCTTAAGCATGGTAACGCAAAAATGGGGATGCCCAGACATAGATCTTTTTGCCTCCCCACTGAATTGCCAACTACAAAAATTCTGCACAAGGACTTATCACACACAAGCATGGAAAGTGGATGCTCTCTCATTCAGCTGGAAAAGCCTAAAAGTCTATGCCTTCCCACCACTGCCTCTCCTCTCAAAGGTACTCCTAAAAGCCAGACAAGAAAAACCACAAATGACCCTGATTGCTCCAGACTGGCCACGCCAGCACTGGTACCCAATCTTAAAGAACTTAGCTCAAGGCCCACCATGGATTTTGCCTCAAATTCCACACCTTCTGACTCAACAAAACAATCAGATCCTGCACGGTCAGCTCAAAACTCTAAACCTGGCTGCATGGCAGATTCATTAGTCAAACAGGCAACACCTCTCTTTAAAGCTGTTATGGATGTCATTTTGGAGGCCAGGAGGCTTAGCACCAGGAAAGCTTACTCCGAAAAATGGAAGAGATTTTGCGCCTGGAACCAGGCTCAAAGCCTTGACCCTCTTGTCCCAAACATTCCTCAGATTTTACAATACTTAACTGAGATGCTGGACAAAGGCCTATCCTTCTCATCAATTAATATCCACGCCTCTGCCATTTCAGCACATTACAACACGGATCCTCCTTTATTCCCTCATCCCTTGCTAAAGCAGTACCTCAGAGGGGCTAAAAACATAAGACCGCCCCGGAGAGCACCAACACCAACTTGGGACCTCAATTTTGTTTTGGAAAAACTGACCCTGCCACCTTTTGAGCCAGCCAATACAGTCAATCTAAAATTTTTATCATGGAAAACAGCTCTGCTCCTGGCAGTAACTTCAGCACGAAGAGTCTCAGAGCTACAGGCATTAATGGCAGTGGAACCTTTTATAATTTTTCATCAGGACAGGGTTTCTTTAAGGACAAACCCTGCCTTTATGCCAAAGGTGATATCTAGTGTGGCTCTTAACCAAACCATCCATTTGCCAACTTTTTATCCAAACCCCCAGAGTAAAGGGGAGAAACTTCTGCACTCTTTGGACATACACAGGCAGCTACGCTTCTACTTGGACAAAACAAAAGCTTTCAGGAAAACTGAGCAACTGTTTGTAGCATATGCTGCAGGATCACAGGGCAAGGCTATCTCAAAGCAGACAATATCCAAATGGATAGGACACTGTATTCATTACAGCTACACACAGCATGGAAAATCAGTCCCTAATAACATCAGGCCACATTCCACCAGGGCAACAGCCACTTCAACAGCCTTTCTCAGAGGAGTACCTACCAAGGAAATTTTGGAGGCTGCAACTTGAGTTCAGTGCACACCTTTACCAAGCATTACCACTTGCCTCTTTACTCTAAATCCAGAGCAGGATTTGCCACTGCAGTTCTGCAGGGCCTCATAGCCAATCCTAACTCTTCATAGACCAGCCACCCAACCTTAGCTTTGGGATTCTACCCAAGTGTAATGACGGCAGCAGTGTAACACGATGAACATAGTACAGTTTTGTACCTACCATAAATGTAGATGTTCGAGTGTTCACACTGCTGCAGTCCAGGTTACACTCCCTCCATCCCCTCTGAACTAGCTGGATTTATATATACCTTTCTATCCTATACAACCTTTGTGGTGTATTTGCTTGTAACTGAAGGTATTGTTTTTTTTTTCTATGTATATTTTTTACTAGCAATATATATTGCCTACCTACTTGGGGGCACCTGACATCTGGGGCAAGAAAAACTGAAGAAAATGGCGTCGGATGCATCTTAAGTACCCCTGGTGCACTGACGTCAGGGAAGAAGCAACAGCAACTGACGCCGGACCAAGACTTTGGAACTCTGGCCGACTGTGGGACCGCCTGACGGCAGGATAACCCAAGTGTAATGACTGCAGCAGTGTGAACACTCGAACATCTACATTTATGGTAGGTACAAAACTGTACTTTCTGTGAGATCCCTGTATTCTGCCATACTTTGTCAGTCCCTCTGAATAATTCTTGTTGCTTCTTAACCATATCTCCCTTTCTTTTATTTCCACCCTTTTTTAAACTGCACTTTAATTTTATCTCACTCCATAGCTATATTTTCAGAAGAAATTTCTATCTTCTCTAATAGCTCCTGAATAATTTCTGCTACCCATTCCTTAAATTCCTCTCTCTTCAACAGATAGGTGGGAAAGAACCAGTGAATTATTTTTATTTTATTACCCTGTGTTTTTATTTTGATTATTATTTTCTAATGATCTGAAATAGTTATTGGGTGTGTATCAAGACTTTCAATTAAATGCACATGTTCCTGTGAAATTTAAATGTTTTACTGTTGCAAATCAAATTCCATTCCCTAGCTATAAGTAATATTCCCTGCTGAAAGCTAATTATTTTTCCCAGAATCTTCTAAAGCTCCATTATAGCAGTTTTCAGTGGAATGCAAATACATGCCAGTGTAATCCTCCTCCCTTGCCAGTAGCCCCTTAGTACTACAAATCTATGATTATTGTCTTTTTTTCCTCTTCTGTTACTGTTGGAGCTCCTCTTGGAATTAATACAAGTACTCCTCTTTTCCTCTATCCCAGGTAGTCTGCTGAATAACTATCATGAAAACCTTTCTTTATTAAATTCATGTGTTCATTTCTTTCCAAGTATGTCTCCTGTAGCATAACTATTTGCACTCTACATTTTTTAAATGTAGTTCACTACTCTCTTTTTTGTATTTAAACGTGAAACCATTGACATTTAAAGACATTGCAGAAAGCATCATGGGCATTCGAAAGACATGCGTAAATGGGCATGCCTTCGTTGAAGGTTGGATGTCAAGCTGGCACCTCGGCATTCGTGAAAATCTACTGCCAATCATTAGCGGATCGGAGTTCCACTGTGGCGACCCCTCACTGGGAAAAAGCCGAAAGACAAACAACAACAACAGAAAGCATCATTGTATTAAAAAAGTTATTATTTCCACCTTTTGTGTATAGCAGCCTTTTTGTTAAATGTCTAGTTTCAGCTATTGTGTTACATGCATACACTGGAGGTTGAAATTTTATGCATTTGTTTCTTGTCATATCCATTTGACCCTGTGTCACATCTTACAAAACGTTTTGTTTTATTGAAAGCCCTCAAAAAAAAAAACACACACACACTTCAGTACCCCCTAAAACCTATTATCTTAATACTAATGCACAAAACTATGTCCATCTTCAGATATTGAAATGTTACCCTCCTAATAGCAACAAATGTCCCAGACTGACAGCCACACTCACAGTTAACCTAAAGGAAAAGGTTATCCATGCTAAAATGCATGGTGCAGCCTGTGCTTCTACCAAGTGCTGTCTGTCTTATCTTTATAGCTGTCCCAGCTGGGAAAACATCCGAATGTTTTCAGAGAACATTATTTTCTAGCCAATTTGTCTTTTTTTTCTAGCCAACTTCTCTTTCTCATATTGTAGCCAATTTCTCTTTATCAGATTGTCTCCATGTAGACATGAGGACCATATACAGAATTGCTACTATCCATATATTTATTTGCTAGAAAAAGCTTTATAATATTCAATATTCTTTTTCATGTAATTGATTTCTGTTAAAATTTGTTACCCATCCCCCATGCATGAGTGAGAAAAAGCACATTAATTTTTCTTTTGTCATGCTGTTTTAAGCAGACTTTTTTTTACACTGCAGTGCCTACATTTCTTAAAACTGAAGAAGGAAGAAAGAAGAAAAAAAAACAGGAGCATCTGCTTACAATAGTATCCCCATTACACTTAAAAACATCTTAGAAAACTGTACTTTATAGGATGAAAAGAAAATCATACACTGTAAAAATACTACTATTAAGAAAAGTGTGTTTTACTTACAGTTAACTTTCTCCCTCCTGTTCCTCTCCCCTTAGTATTTTCCAAGCATTAGTGACATGAAGTAGGGCATATACTTTTGCGTCCCCCACAAGTTCAACAAAGTCCAAACAAATCCAATATTTCCAGATTATCTTGTTCTGTCATAGTTCACAAGTATAATTATTGCTTTGTAATCCCACATTTGTCAGTTGCAAAGTTACTGGTTTTATTCCTGTTCATCTCCGCCTCCCAAATCCTGTCTGTGCATCATTTCCATCCTACTCTCAATTTTTCTAGTCATCTCACATGCTCCCTTCCATCTGTCCAGCATTTTCCATTGAAACGTTGGAAAAGGTTTCACTGGCACAATCTCTCAATGGTCTTTATTACCAGAAGAACAAGAAGCAGAATCTCCTTCTGTTTCACAGCTCACTTTTTTGTTGGACAAACTTCTGTATTTCTTCCTTAGCATGTACTTCATCAAAAAATGACTGTGTCCCTCCAGGGAAGAATATTTTGAAAATAGCTAGAACAGCAGTTGGAATCTCACACCTGCTTCTTGACATTCCCTGAATAGTGGAATAAATTTACTCCTCTTCTGCCTGGTGTACATTGCTGCATGGTGTACAAGTGGACATTCTTCACGAACATTCTGCTGTCTCACACTTTAGTACTTTGCCCTTCTGCCACAGTTTTGTCAGAATCAACTCATTCTACTGGTAGGATTGCATCTTTACTTTTAAAGGACTAGATTGCTTTTTCATAGCCAGGTTTGGAGCATACACACAATGTGCCCTTTCATTTAACAACTACAGCTGTGGAATACCAGTCCAGTTACTTATTTGTGCTTTCATAAAATTAATGCAGTCTGCTTCTTCCAGCTTCTGTGGTACAGCTGAAAATCTCAGGTTTTCCCTATGCACTCTATCCTCTAATTGTATTATTTTTTTGAAACGTCTCTTCTTGAGCAGTTTGATATTCAGCCAGACTTTTTCTTCATTTCGATCTCTGATGTTTGCAGTTTTATCACCTCATCTGAATATCTGTTTAAAGCTTCTTCCATTTTTTACAGCCTTTTGTTTGTATACTCCTTCAGTGTTTTTTTTTTTTTTTAACCAGGTCTATGTGTAGTTGTTTCATGCTTTCCTCAAGGTCACTGGAAGTTATGTCTGGAGCTTGCAGTGTTTTTTGCTGAACAGCTGCAGTACTTTACCCAGTCAGTGTTCTTTTCCTCACCTTTTGTAGCTGATTTTCCTTCAGATCCTCTATATTTCCTTTTCCTGGTATCCTGGTACTGTACTTACTAGCCAGTTACTGAAATTTACTAAGAAATACAAAAGTCCACTGGTCTTCTCTGATGAGTTTCTCTTTTCTCACTGGGAGAGCTAGAATTAAGCCGTAACTCAATGCGCAGTTATCTTGGAATTCTATGCCTGTGACTTGTGGACATAGTGAGTTCATTAAAACTTCTAAGAATAGCTGGATTCATTAATTTTGGATGTAAAAAGAGTGGAAAGAACGAGAATAAAAAGTGAGACCATACATCTGATAGAGACTTAGGAGGAGGATTGGAGAGATTTACTAAAATGTTTGGGTATGATTGTGATTGTGTTAGTTGAGTGTTTGGGCTGGTTATTCTGTGTTATTACTTTTGAGAGCTATTGTGGGATAGTATGAGAAAATTTGTTGTGTTGGGAAGTATGGAGGGGAGAGAAGACTGAAACAAAGTATGGTTTTATTTTTTGTGGAGAAAGTATGCTTGGTTAAATGAAGTGGCCTGACAATGTGGCTAAAATTTAGGTTTAGTAATGACAGACTTTTTAGCTAAATATATTGACATGTATTTTAGATACAAATGAGGATGGTAATTGACTTGTAGAATGCAAATGTATAACTCCTGGTATTTATAGATAGATAGATAGATATATGCAGATACACACATACCCACACAAACACACACATAAATGTTTGTTTGTGCTCTTGTTTTGAGATACCTGGAATGCAGGTCAGAATCACAGTACAACATTAGATGTATGCAATTTATATCACACTTAATAGTCACATCCCCCTGTGTTCTGTAATGCGGGTAGCAGCAAATGGGGCTGATGTAGTCACACAAGTAGTAAGTGCAAAATGCTGACTTGTGGAATTTAGACAAACACACACACCATTATTATCTTTCTATTTCCAAACATACAACTGTGCAATATTGCCCTATAAATACACTAGGAAAAACAGTGCATTTTTCCCATAAAGGGCTAGAGCCTAAACAGTAAAGTCCATTAACTAAAAAAAGTAATGTACTGTAAAGGTGACATTTCATTCCACATCTCTTTGGAAAAAGAGCTCTCAGTGCATGGGTTGCATAAATATCTTATTAGGTTTGAGAAGTTGTTAGATCCTAGGAGGTGTGCTAACATAATTTTTTCTAGGCAGCAGTGGTCTCCCAGACTAGCATTCTAAGGCCCTCAATAAATGGTTAACACTAAGGAAATTCTTACATGAGACATGCAGTAGATGATATAAAGGCTAAGACGTGGGACACCCACTCTCTTTTTTTGTTTTTCATACCTGTTTAATAAACTAAGTTGAGTGATGGCATTGTCTGCTTTTTGACTTCTGGAGTTGTGATGTTGTGTGTAATGGATCTCTTCCCCTTTAAGGTTGATTTTGCTCCTCTTCACGTTAATTATCATTCTATTCTATTCTTGCATTTGTACCTTTTTGTTATTGCTGTTTTTCTAGTTAGACTAGAGCTTCATTGTTGTACAATAATGTGATTATTTATGTAGTGGCAACTTATTTGTTTGTTATTTGACATTTGTTATTGCAAGCTATAGTTTTTGTTGCAGTGGTTGTGCAATAAAAATGTATAAAGTGAAACAAACACTGATGCCGTTGTTTAAGGCCCTTGATGAATTGTTGGCTGGACATTATTAGGAAAAAATGGACCTCCATTTGATAAACTATATATAATGTGTGGCATCACAATATCCTTTTGCAGTATGCTCTGTTATTGTAATGTTAGAATTCCTACCATGGCACTCATTACAGGGTACGTACAGATGTTCATATATATGCAGATTTACACGTGTTTTGTGTGTGTGTGTGTGTGTGTGTGTGTGTGTGTGTGTGTGTGTGTGTGTGTGTGTGTGTGTGTGTGTATTTCTTTGCATGGATATCCACACAGAAGTGCCCCTGCATTTATGTATCTATGCACAAAATGATGTATGTAGTGCATATACAAACATATATATATATATCTGCAGGTATCTCTGTGTATGTGTAGGTAGTACTAGTTGTGTTCAGGTTAAGGGGCTAGAGGTGAAAGTGCATGAACAAACTCCACGAACCAGCACTAATATAAAGTGGTAAATACATTAGAAGGTTTTTGGACAGCTCTGATGGCATAGAAGAATAAAACCCTTACTTCCCAGACGATCTAAGTTCAGTTAATGGATTGGATGTATCCAGTGAGAACAGAGAAAGTGTTTATCCCCTTGGACTAAAGTCCATATTATCAAACAAATATTATAATAAGAACTTATTGAAGAAAAAGGCAAAAACAAGTGTTTTTACAGAGAGGCAAGCCCCTTGCATTCCCCATGCTCCTTTCTAATCTAAATTTACCAACTCTGAGATTATACTGCAGTGGAGGAAAGGGAAAATTCCCCATCTCTGTTTCTCTGCGGTCTTCTGCTAACTACCCTCTTTTCTTTCATTCAGTGGAAAGAGATGATGATGAAGCAGGGCAGTAATACAAGAAATAAGGAAATAATGGGATTTTAAATGCAGATCCTTAAAGAGAATAACAGTCAAACTGAATATTATATTCATAAAACAGCAGAAAGTATTCTAAGAACTAAGCTAACATGGGAATGGAGAAAGGAGATTCTGCCTATAGGGATGACTGCAGTGACGGGTACAGAGAATAGGCAAGAGGAGGCTGGAATTTACTGGGGAAAACTGGCAAAGGAACAAAGGTCTTTGGAGCAAATAATTAGAGAGGGAAAGGTAATGGAATGGAAAGAGGCCAAGAATTCTTATGGACTGCAGGCTGTAGGTTGCCTTTCCTAACAAATATTGATATCAGAGTATAGACAAAGAGAAGGGAATAGAGGGATCCTAAGTGAATGACCAGCACTGGTAGAGTTTTTAATAGAATCTAGAACAGAAGCTGCTGTTACAAAAGGGGTAATAGCAGTGCATGTAAAATGTCGCATGATAACTATAAGAATCAATCAGAGGAGGTTAGAAAGGATTGGGAAGAGAAACTGGATAAACAATTTACAGAGAAACAATGGAAGGATGTATGGATGGCTCCTAAATATGCAGCAAAGTCTAGAAGATTTAGGATCTTTGCATGGAAGTATTTGCATAGGTAATTTTATACCCCAAGTAGACTCCAAAGAATTTTTCCTCAGGTAGGTTGCAAATGTTGGAGGTGTGATGAGAAAGAAAGAGGTCACTTGGCACATATTTTGGGGAGTGTAATGAGTTGGCAGACTTTAAAAATTCCCTGCGGATTACTCTGTCAGGAAACACTGGGTGAGCAATTGGAGTAACTTAAGGAAATGATTTTTTGAGCTGTGATATACAGTCTGAATTGCCTAGACATAGTAAGCCCTTGTTAATGTTAATTCTGGTGGCTGCCAAAAAAGCAGTTACTAGAAAATGGAAATAAAAATCTAAACCAACTATACTTGAAGTAGTGAATATTATAATGGGACTAAAAGAACAGGAAATGGGATCTTTAGAAAAGGGTAGGAGTAAATTACATAAAAAAATGGAAATTGTGGGAACAATATAAGCAGAAAATTGTTTTGGAGAGGGATTGAGGTTTAAGAGAAGGAAGGAATTGAATAATTCATGTAATGTTCCTTACAATGTAAGATATAGCAATATATGTGATTTATATTGTTTGTAAATGTGAACTTGTTAATATGGTTTGACTACTTTCGTATAAATGTAAGTTTGCCACAAGTGACAATTCAGTAAAAGTATTTAAAATATTGATGTATGGCAGAAACTGTTTTACTAAAAGATTCTAGGGTTAGTGATTTTTTTTTTGTATATGCAAGGAAAGGGAATCCCTAACTGGGCTGGGTGATGTTGATGTCAAAGGCATCACCACCCATGATGCCAGCTCTCTTAAGTACCCCAGCTACCAAAATGAGCAGTAGCCTGTCTGCAACTAGGGAACTACACTCTGGTCTCCACTGGACATGCCCCAAATTTAGACAGTTGTCCTTCCTGCCAGGAATGGCCAAGCTGGTGTAAGATACTTAGTCCCACCCCCACCCCAGTTGTTCTAACATCCATGCTTCTATTCAAACTTTGGTCATCTAGGTTGCAATCAAAACTCCTTCTGAGCCATGGAGCTGGGTTATAACTGAGATTAAGTTTCTGGTCATTAACATGATTCTCTTTTAGTTTTTTTAATGCATCAGTGTGTAAGCAAAATGAAAACTGATTTTGAATACAGAATGCTGAGTAATGCAAACTGTTGGCTTAAATTGTAAATTAGTACAAGTTATGGTCAATTTTTTTTTGCAAAAAAATGCCAACTTCCGTGAAATTTCAATGTTTTTCCAGTACTTAAAGGGTTCTGTTTTCCCCCCAAAACATAGAAAATCATTGTCCTTATTAATTATTTGTGGTAGTAGAAGGAGATTCCCGTGTGTTTGGAAGACAAGTGTAGGTGACTTGCTCGTCTGAAAAAAAAAATTTGGACAACACAAATCCAACTTCTCAGAAATAGCATACCCTAATTTTAACTGCAGTAGGAATCAGACTACTTCTGTCAGCCATATCTCAAGCTTGGTGAGGTGCTTGGCGATCTTTGGTTAAAGGAAAAAAAAAACAAAGTTGTTAGGGTGAAGTATTGAATTTTAATGTTGTTACTACTTTTTATCCGCATTTGAGTTGTAAAAATAAAGAATACCATGAGGGGCATATTTAATAACATAGGCAGCCATTTTGCCATTTGTGGTTTACTTTAGATTTAGTGTGGTACATACTGCAATCCAGGCTAGTGGTACTAAGACTTTATGCAAGTCATATGAATGACCATATTGAAACTTTAAGGTAAATAATGACTGCCACAGCTGTGTGCCCTTCACCAGCATCTAAACTGGCTAGTAAATGGATGGCAATTTTTAAGAGTCCTGTGTTTGTGCCACGGCCAAATGTAAAGGTGTTTGTGACTTTAAGTAACTTTTGTTTTATTTACCCATTAACAATTTAAACCTAATAGTCACAATAACCGTCTTTTATGACTAATCCTAGAATACTAGTGTGGTTAAATTCAAGTATCATGACTATGAAAGCAACTGGAATTTTTTCCTTAAAATATACATTCCCTCGGCATCTTGGCATAAAGCCTTCCAGGGAGTCAACAGGAGGAAAAAATAAAATTAGAGCATGAAACAAACTTTCATTGAATCCTGGGATGCACAGATGTCTTTATTTCTCAAGACTGACTTTAGAGGTGTAGTATGTTTAAATGACTTGATCAGAGTCCCATGGTATGCCTGTGGAGACTAAAGGGATCAAGCTCGGGTCTCCCCTATGAGATTTCTTAAGAGTTCATAACCTTAACTGTCTGTTCTACTCTGTCACATTGCGTTGTGTGAAATAGAAGGTAAGAGCTTTACAATAAATCTTTTTTTCATCAACTTTATTAAATTTCATGCCATAAATTTAAAATATTTTTGTACAAGTACAAATAAAGGAAAAAATGCAAGGAAAAACATCCATTTACAAAATTGTCAATTCAGCCTCAGAAATAAAAATGTAACATAATTGCAAAACTTAACATTTTCTGCTTCCACAGTTAGTTCTGACAGTCAAAGTAAATACAACTTAAAAGTAAGCATGGGAACATTTTCCTGTACCTGATGACAGGTACTATTTTTGTCACCTTCTACTCACCTTTCAAACTTCCTTTCATCCCAAGAGCGCCACAGGAACTATTTGCTAACTGCTCATAGTTGTGTTTTAAAATATGTCCAGCCATGTGCCTCTCAAGCCTTCATCACAACTTCATGTACGTGGAACATTTGAGAGCATATACTGCAGTCCATAAACTTGCAAGACTGTGTGGCATCTTCTGTATCCTTTTCCAAAACATCAGTGGTGTTTGTAAAAAATTCTTTCCCAGTCTTCCTTCACTTACTTGTTAACCCCCTTCTTGTTTACAGTATATGCTTCAGCAGGTCATTCTTCAGCAAAGTTTACATTGATAGTTCTACTAGAATGTTATTCCTTTTCTTTTTAAAAATTTCGTTGGACTTTGTCTAGACTAGGTGGTGCCCAGTTCATCGTTTTATTAAAACTGCAACCATGAAATTAAAAAGGAACTTTTTGCAAATGTTCCTTATACTTACTTGTGGGTGTCTGCAGAACCAATTCCTATGATTAGCAAATTTCTCCCAGTCCTCACAGTGGAACCCTATAGGATTTTCTAGTTCCTTTCAAAGCTCTTCTCTTAATTGCACAGCACAGTTCAGGGCTTGGCTAACAGCCCCACATAACACAGAGACGGTGGCAGTATTTTCCCTGAAAAATGAGGCTGAGTGATCGGCCTAGCTGTTGGTGTTTTGCTTACTCCAAACGTTTCCTTCTGGGGCCAAGATGGATTAAATGCTAGCAAATATAAACAGTGGTAAGTGGGGGTATAAGGACCTTTCTGGCATACCTAGCCCGACTGTCTGTAGGTAATATGAGTTTTTTGCTTGAAACTCTAGGTCTGCACTTTCCCCAACAAATAATTTTAACATATTTTATTATGTGTAAAAAAACTGTTTACCTGGCACTATTGGGGTAGCTTAAAAAACATGAAAAGCCATCAGGAGCAAGAACATTTGAATTGCAGACATTTTGTAGTAAAGTCCAGCAGCATATTTTTCACCTGTCCACTAACACCTTACACGTTTCTTTCAGTTTAATTTATGTAAGCCTTATTGTTTCAGTTGGTGAAGATGCTATATATACTCCAAGATATTAAATAAGCCCTTATGCTTAGTGACCTGTGACAGGGCAAAGTTTAATGCCAGTTTGAGTTTGTTACATTTACTCTGTATCCTGACCAGTTCCCAACAAATTAAAACCCTCTTTGAGATGTTTCTGTGGATCTTTTAAGTATACTGTTAAATCATACACATTCAGATACTTTTTAACCTCTTATTCCCCGTCCAAATCTTTTCATATCAGACTTCCTCAATGTTTCAGCCAGGGCCTCGAGAAATAATGCATACAGAAAGAAGAGGGGATGACCCTGCCTCATTCCTCTGAAGCGCTGAAGAGGTGGCACTGGTTTAGCACTACCTTAATTTGGGCTGAGGAACCACTTTACACATTTCTTAAAAAATAAATCAACCATTCTGTAAACCCAGACTTCCTTAACACTGCAAATAAATGTTTGCATTTCACCCTGTCAAATGCCTTTTCAGCAACCATGCTGACACCAGCAAAAGAGGTGTGCACTCCTCTGCCTCTTGTGCCAGAAGCAAAGCTTTTGCATTACTTTAACAAATCTACATTGCTCTGTCTGTATTTGCTTGGGAAGTATGTACTTGTCTCCAAGTAGTAGCTGCAGCATCTGAAAAGAGCACATCAAATGTCCAATCTGTTGTATACAAGTATATTACGTTATTATTGTCAACCCTTATATATGAACACCACTGTACTACTTCAAATAGCTTCTAGTCAAGCAAAGAGCTGGCATGTTGCTTGACTCACAGTTGTTCAAAATGAGCAGACACTTCCAACCTTAACTTCTAAACTAATTAGAAAACCCGCACCCTATAACCTCAGAAGCACCCAGCACTCAGGCCCTCCGCTACAAATCCCAGAGTCAAAACTGTACTCCACATTACCATTCCTTCTCTATCATAGACTATAAACTTTGGGAACTTCTTCCCTCTCACATGAAAACCTCCACTTCTTAACCCACATTTTGTGCTCTTATACAGCAAGCTAAATGCAGTTGTAGTTTATCTGGTCACATAACTTTATCCTTTCTGGATTGTCTCCAGTTCCTGTCACCTACTTTAATCATTATGCTTCCCAGTACCACTCGGCTAATAACTGCATTTTTCTCCATCAGCAGATTTTGCGCATCTTCACATACAAATACTTGATACAGCATTCAATTACTGTATTAATGTATCCTTTACATTTTCCGTACATTTACTTTTCCTTTCTGGAAATTCCTTTAACTTACACTTAGTTTTCAGTTCCCCTGTCATACTTATTTTTGTCTTTTTCTTCGTCTTATGTATATAATGTATGTAAGGTGTTTCTGTGCATGATTTCACACTATAGTGTTTATTGTGTGATATTGTATTCTGCATCTCTGCCCAGCTGTATGTTTCTGAAATGTTGTACTTTTGTCTTTCTTCTTGGCTTAGACTCTGATTGGTCAATATTGATCATTGCTTTACCCTGGTTCACAAATTCAATGTATGAATAAATAAATAAGTAAACCGATCAGCCTGGATGCCAAATTATTAAGAGTTTAAAATCTTGATTAAGTACAGAAGGAAATTCAGTTATATGAACTCTGGTAAAGGAAGGTTCTTTCCTGCTTTTGGCATAACCAAAATGACCACCTTCCTCCATGATGGAGGAACTTCAAGAGTTTTCAGTACCTTATCATTCTCCTCCTTTGGTTTGTTTAACATGCACTCCACCCCCCACTGATAATGCTCCAGTGATAGCTCATCTGAGTATGGGGACC